>NW_020230011.1:0-7500 GCF_003227715.2 Harpegnathos saltator
GGAGTTTTGTTGGACTCGTGTCAGCCGCGGCACGAGCGAAACAATTCGATCGGAAATACATACATCCGTCCGTCTGCGCAAGGAGCGGCTCGTGGATCGCATCGGAGTCCTTTCACACGGTAAGTCCTTTCACACACGTGAAAGTCGCAAATGCGCATCGTACACGTTCTAGTATCTCGCTCGCGATGGTTTAACGCGGATTATTATTGCTATCGGGAGCTATTGTTATATGTATGTACGTATGTGTGTGTGTGTACGTGCGTGTGTGTGTGCGTGTGTGTATGTGTGTGTGTGTATATGTGTGTGTGTGTGTGTGTGTGTACGTGCGTGTATGTGTATGCGCTGCAACGCGGTAGTATTCGCTGACCGATAAATGGCACTCGCCTAATGGCGCGTTTCGCTCTCGATGGCCGATAATGAATGTCGCGCGGAATTAATCGATGCCCGTACGAAATTGCAGTCGCTAGCGCAAAGGACGCGTCCTGGATCCCGAGCGTCGACGTAAACGCCGCGGATACACACGGTGAATATGAACGGCAGCGGGCATTAGTCGCGACAGACCGCCTTGGAAATCGAATGATAGCCGTCCTTAACGTTGACAGGGTCAGGTATAAGAAGACGCACGTCGAACGGCCGCAGTTACCGCTGGGTGTAAAAAGTTTCTACTTCGCGACGTGTCCGGCCACGTGACGCACACACAGACACACACACACACACACACATATACACAGGGGATACACACGGTCGTGGTCGCCGCTTAGCGTTTTCCCGCATGCATTATTTCGCGAGAGTATTCCTCGAGTATTATTGTTAAAGCGACCGCCGCTGCTCCTTGACTGTCTCCCTCCCCTCTCCCTCCCTCCTCTTTTCGCATACTCACTATGCGCGAGTTAACGTTTAAAAGTGGAATGCACTCTCAGAGGGGCGAGCTTTCGACTCTCGCGGTTTCCAGCTGCAAGTGAGCGTCGGTGTTTCGCGGTGAAAGAAATCTAGAGCACCGAAAGTTCCAGGTTCTGGTCAGCAACTGCGGAATTGCGAGGCAGCCTTGAAAATGAATAACGAATGTACACAACACACATACACACACACACACATGCGCTCGGCATTCGGACTCATCGATCTGCACGGGGGTAGTCATCGGACATGGCTGGCCATTTATTTCGACCACTTTCAACAATCGATTCGTCGTCGACCGCGGAAAAGTATGTTTACAGGCTCCTCGTGCGCGCTCGTTCAAGCAGGTAGTTTTGTTTGCCGTCGCGGTTGACAGCGAAAAATAACGATTCGATGTGGAATTATCGTCGAGAGGGTCGGCGAAGGTGGCACGACATCGCGCAGCACGAAGGAGGAGGCAGCTCGAAGAAGCTCATGAATTAAGGGGACTGGAGAGGTCAGATTACTGAAAAATCGTGTTTGTTTTTTGATAATATTTTGTGACGGACTGAATAAATTTAAAAGAATGAAAATTTTTGATATATTTATATAACATATGAAGAGTAGAAAAATTTTGCTTATTAACAAATATTCATATAAATATACGTCCATTTAAATTTTAAATGCGTTTCTCTCGAAATTTCATTGTTCAACTTTTTGCAGTGATTTCTCCGAAACTGAGCTTCGTATCGATTTGAAATTTTAAAGCAATAATATTTGTTCATCTGGCTGTCAGATGAACCAACTCCGTCAAAATATTTCATTTCGAGATATTAATTTTTTTGTTATAAAAGAACTGAAAAATTTGAATTTTTTCCTAATAATAGCTGCCATTTTGTTAATTCTGTTCGATTTTTTTTCATAGTGCTTCACTATATGATAATGATAAGACTCCTGAAGATTTCTAGCTAAAATTCGCTCTGATCGGATCACCGAGAACCGAGATAATACTGCAAATACGACAGCTTGAAAAAAAAGGAGAATATATTTCAGCTATATATATCGTATATTTATATGAGTATTTGTTAATAAACGAAATTTTTCTACTCTACATGCTGTATAAATATACGTAAAATTTTCATTGCACATTTATTCAGTTCATCGCAAAGCTATTGTCAAAAACAAGCACGATTTTTCAGCAATCTGACCCTCCAGTCCCCTTTAATCAACGCGTTGTTTCGGCCGTCTCGTTAAAATCCAAAGCTCGCGAGATTTTGTTCATCCATTTATTCAGCGAGAAAAGAAAAGGATATCGAAACAATTCTTTTAATATTCCAGATAAATTATATAAGATATCCGGGATCTGATAGTCTGTCGGTAACAAAAAGTAGAACACGACGAATCTTTCTCGAAGATTTTCTTGTCTATCGCGTAAAAACGTCGCGAAAGTTCTCCCGTGGATGAGTGTCTTATCGGGTGTCCGACGGGAAAATTGATATTTTCCGCTAATTGCTAACAGGTTTCTCCATTGGAATTTATTGACGCATCGCGAAACTCGCCGAAACGGAGACGCTCGCAAAAACACTGCCTCCCGCCGACTAATGAACAGATCGAAGATCGGCTTTTTCAATTTCGCCCACCAGATCGCTTCGCGATTAAGCTCGGGTAATTAGCTCGAGCCCGGTATCGGGACAATCAAACGCTCGCGTGCAGCGCGCATTACTCCGATGCGGTTTCTAATTGAGGACGCCGCTCGTGTACGTCACTCGTGTACTCGGAAAAGTGTCACTCGCGGTGAGAACTCACATCGCCGGCTCGGCGCTGCGGCTTCTCGTCGACGACGACGAGCCCTCTCGGTTTCTCGTCGGGACTGGCAGATAGTCCCGTCGCTACCTCGCAGTTATCGGAAAAAAATACAGGGCATCCAATTTCCGGCGGCGCACTGCAGCCCGAAAGCAATATCGCGACGATGATGTTCCGCCGGACCAGCCGACGCGCTAAGTCCGACGTCGAATATTTTTAACGATGTCGACGCGAAATTGCTGTCTCCGTCTCCGTCTCGTCTCTGCCGGACGCGAGAGACGTCGACGAAATTATGTCTCTGGGGCTCTCGAAGCATGGAGGAGCGCCGACATCCCTCGATCGACTCTTATTTCCGCGCTCCGATATTGGAATGGAAATTGTCGAGAGCCCTTTCAATCGCGCCCGCGCGGCAGAAACGGAAAAAGAGAAAGAAAAAGAGACAATCTCGACGAGTTTAGAAAAGAGTACGTCGTGGGGAAACAAAAGGCCCATCCCAAATTACGGAACGTTCCACTTCTTTCCTCCTTCTCTTCTTTTCGTTGTCTGTGGCGGCGAGCCATTGTTTGTCGAAAGTCTATCACGGACGGATAGATCGCACGTCTGCGAAAACATATCACTCGGCATAAGTGTGGGTCGGAAGTTTGATCGGAAGCGACGTACACGCGCGAGCACATCGATGTGTGTTTCACCTATGATATCCATTTTTCGCAAAATGAGACAATGTAAGTATAGTCGGGAGGGAGGAAGAGATAATATTTCCGCCGTGTATAAAGCTCCGCGCCCGCGGAGTTCTCGTTCGTGATCCTTCATCTGTCTCAATTCCCTTCCCGCCAGAGGGAGATCAGACAATGTTTTTCGGCCGTGTGGATATACGCGGCTGTGTGCAAATATATGTGTATAGATATAAAGATGGCCGTACATACACACACACACACACACATGCGCGCGCGGAGATGTGCACAAACATGCACACCGAGTACGCGCGCGGCGCACACACGTATCCTACATTATCTCAAATTCGTATTTGTTTCTTCTCCCGCGTTTTATACAGCCCCGAGTTGGCAATTGAGATTAAACCCCAGGAACCGCGTCCTCCGTCCTACTTACGTGCGCGCCGCATTTTTCGTTTCTCCGCGAGAAACGCGATGCATCCCTCCGCGCGTGGCATTAAAGTTCTCTCGCTCCCGCGGGGGAGCGTTTCATCGCGCGCGACACAAAAGAGAATCGACCTCGATCGTCGACGGCGGCGGCGCGTCGGCGGTATCGGCTCGGCAAATGGAATGATGCAATGACGTCGCACTCGCGAGAAAGAGGATCAACGCGCATCGAGAGTTGCCGCTTCTGTGCCGCCGCCGCCGGCGCGGCGTTTCCCGCGTGAAAATTCGTCGGAAACATTGGGGGGGGGGGCGTAATCGTCGGGAATAATTCGCAGCCCACGGAATTTTATTGCGTATTTCACCCCTCCCCCTCAGGCCCCTGGTCTTCCCCACCGAAACGTCGCGGAGGACGTTTCTCCTCGAGGAGAAGCTTCGAAAAATCGACGCCGCAGTTCACCAGACGAATTCATTTGCTCGAGCGAATCGAGCTCGTCCGCAAAATAGATTTATCCTGCGGCAATCCCTCTCTATTTCGTTTTCTCTCTCTCTCTCTCTCTCTCTCTCTCTCTCTTCCCCGATTCGCTCCCTCTCTATCTTCCTCTCGGCGGAATGTTACCGAAATATCCTGCGAGATGAGAATGGAGCGAGCTTCCTCGTATGACGTACGTTCCGCGTTGGCAACGCTCCCTGACGACTGTTCGATTTTCGCGAATGTCGATTCCAATCCAATCACGTGCACGACAGGCTGCTCTCGCATCGTCAACGTATCCTCGTTCGAGGACACGCTGCTGCCTTTACAAGACGCGTGACTTTTACATGGCTCTCGCGAAAACGCGCGCTACCTTTTACAACGCACCTGCACCGGGATTCGTCGTCGATCGCGAACCGCGAGTATCACGCGCCTGGACGTAAACGGTCCCGCGTATCCTGCACGGGTTCAGGACTCGCACCTTCGACTAACATCCCCGCGGCATCCGACGATGGCTTTCGTCGCGTAAGCGCGCGAAGCGATCTCGCGCGACCGCTGTTTGGAATACTTGTACACGCTGTGCGCTCGAATTTTTCCCTCCGGCGTCGTTCCTAAAATTCCTGCGCTTCCCTTCTACCCTCCCTCCCTCCCTCCCTCCCTCTCTCTCTCTCTCTCTCTCTCTCTTTCCTTCCTCCATCCCTCTTTTTTACCGAGCATCGATTCCCCGGATCCGACGGGTGTTACAGTCAAAGCACGTATACACGCACGTTGTACAATCGGGAACACGACGTGGGGTGACTCCGCGCGCACACGGGGGGGTGGCCTCTCTCGTGGCACGGCGCGGCGTGGCGACGACGCCTCGAAGACGCGGGGGAGCGTGGCCGTGCGCGAAAGACGAGGAGATAGGGAGAGAGGGGGGAGAGAGAGAGGGAGAGAGAGAGAGAGAGAGAGAGAGAGAGTAGGTCGACGGCGTGGTCCCGGCCATCGGAGAGGACACCCAGAGGAGGGTGGTGTGGCCCTTTCTCGCCCGCTCCGCTCGTGGTGGGGTTCGCTTGGCGCGGCGCGTCGCGCCGCGCGCGGAGGGTTGGCTCGGGCCGCGTAATCGCATCGCATGCAGTGGCCTGGCGTGAGTCCGCGCGAGCGCGTCGTATCCTGGTTAGTCGGCTACCTGACGGCGGTCTGCATCGTTCTCACTGGGAACGACGACGACGACGACACACGGGTGCTTTGAATCTCGCCCGACGTTGGCGCGTCCCGCGGTCCATCCACCTCCGCGTCGCGTCGTTTACTTCCTCCTCCGCCTCCGCCTCCTCTTCTTCTGATTATCCCGTCCTTTTCTCTCCCGCCCTGACCCGACCCGCCGTCTCATCGCACTCACGCACTCACGCACGCGGGGGCATTATGCGCGCGGCCGACGAGCGCGTCCGCGTCAGCCACGATAGAGACGGCGTCCTTGTCAACGGCGAGGCTGCGAGCAAGTCCCGATCAGCTGAGAGCCTTTGACACACTGGTCGGCAGCCTGATCCTTGGCGCAGCACCATCACCGTCAGCGCTTGGACCTGGTCAACCGTAGCGGCGACTCGAGTTTCCCGAAGGTGCAACGGGAGCATCCTCGCCCCCCACCTCGCCTTCCCGTTCACGGAGCCTCGTATCTCGCCCCGACCTAAATCCCGTAGACCTGATCCTCGCGGACTTGACGCGAGAGCTGTTGTCAGCTTGTAAGCTCGTGGAACGGGGGATGCCGATCTCGCCGATCCCGCGAGCGTGAGTCTCCACTGGTGGTAAGATTTCTCTCCCGCTCTCCCCTTGTCGTCGTGCCCTCCCCGTCACCCCCTTGGCTCTGCCTGTGGAGGCCGACCTCGGCTCATTCGTTCGTTCGTTCGTTCGTTCGTTCGTGGGTTTGCTCGTTTGTTCGTTTCTTCTCTCCTTCCTTTTCCCGCCGGCAGCCTCGATAGTATTTGCGAATCGAAGCGTTCTCCGGGGAAGAGATGACAACCGGCGTCGATTTAAATCGTAAGTCTACCACTGCGCCCGCGACCAGCGCGCTTTCTTCATGGCACACCTCCGCACTCGCCGATACCGATCATTCATGGAATTCGCGCGCACAATCGTTGCAAATGCTGGATTTGCCGCAAGCCGCAACGGAGCTTAATCCGCCGGAAGACAAGCTCTACTTGCCGCTGCTTGCTGGAGAACTCACGTGACCCCC
This sequence comes from Harpegnathos saltator, assembly GCF_003227715.2. Taxonomy (NCBI): domain Eukaryota; kingdom Metazoa; phylum Arthropoda; class Insecta; order Hymenoptera; family Formicidae; genus Harpegnathos; species Harpegnathos saltator. Next base: position 6,452 of record NW_020230011.1, read on the forward strand.
GCATCATCTTGTTCCCTCGGCCATGCTTTTCTCGCAATTGCCCGTCGCTGAAGAATGAAATTGCACTTAGCGCTTATTCCCCGCTTAATTTTCACGATCGCTTAGCTGCTCGCACAGATCCACTTGGTAGAGATCGTAAAGCGCGTATTTTCGCGACGCGAAAGGAACAGACGTCGAGAGGAAAGGAATTTTGGACGCGGGCCGTTCTCGCGTGTCGAGCTCGTCCATCGAGGATGATGTCGAAGTAAAACGAAAATGCAAGCGAGGAAATGGCAGGTATTTCCTGAGGGGGGGCCCTCGGTGGAGGAAAATTGAAATTTGCGTTCGCGTTATTTTCGAAAATCAAACGGCAAGACGGCGGCGTTTCCGAGAACACGCCCTTCATTCGCTCGTGCCGATTTTCGCGAACGGGCTCGGCACTTTTCGACGATGAGACGTGCGAATCAAATTCCATTACAAAGAACGGTAATACGTTTTCGTACCCGCGACGGAATATGGGGCGCGCACTCCAACCGCGGCGGCGACGACGACGACGACGAAAGTTCCCGAGCGCGAGATAATGCAGTCAGCGGTTTCGCCTCGGGAGGAACGTCCAAGTTTCCCTGCGAATTTGAATTCCCGTGCTGGATCCGATACGGGATAGCGACGGATCCATGCACGACCGCGTCCGAAACTTTGTTAAGATACGACAGGGTGAGAGCGAGAAGAGAGAGGGAACGGAGAGGGGGCAGGATAGGATGTCGTCTGGAGTGTCAGCGGAGGACCTGACGTCAGTCTCGTCATCAACTTCGAAGGCCGCGTTTTTCCGACGTCGCGTCTCACGAAAGCCGGCGGAGGAACGTCCGTTTCGCGTCTCCACGTCGTGGCTGTTTTCGTCGAGAAGGAAGAGAGGAGAGAGAGCAGAGAGCAGAGAGAGGTTCGCGCGTTAGCGGTCGGTCGCCGTTTTATTAAGTCCAAACAGCGGCGTGTCCGCAACCGGATACGACATAGACGGTTCAGCATTTATGCGGTTAACCCTCAATTATCTCGACACGACAGTATGTTTAGCG
>NW_020230011.1:10000-22500 GCF_003227715.2 Harpegnathos saltator
CTCTCTCTCTCTCTTTTTCTCGCGCTCGAAATTAGCTCTCGCCCGCGGACACGCGGATAACCGGGATAGCACGCGAGGCCCTAACCCGAGCACGAAACGCAAATTATTTTCATGAGCGCGATCACGAAACCACGCGGAGAAATTGACGGTCGGCTACGAATTCTCCGGCACAGGAAACACACACCTCGGCGAAATGGCGCGGAAACGCGAGCGAGAGCTCGCGGGATACGGGATTTAAGCGGCTAGAAGCCATTTCGCCGAGCTTGATTACACAGTACAGAGAATTGCAAATTAAATCCGATCCGAGGGAGCCCATGATTTAACACCACATCCTTCCTACCCACTGAGTATTCTCCAGATGCGCGCGGCAGTCCGTTAATTGCCTCGCCGCGCGATTGTTATCCGCGCGCGCGCGCTATCGGCGCGAGATTGAACACGGCGGAACTTTCGACGGTTAAGCCGCGCTAATATCTCCTACGGCGAACATCTGTGGCAGTCCGTGTGTGCAAGATGCACACGAGATAGTTCCACGACAGCGCGCAGATCCGCCGCAGCGGCGATCGATAAAGCGCGCTAAAGCGAAGCTTTCGTAAAGTCTCGAGCCTCACCTTGAGTCTAATCGCCGCTATATTGTGCCGACGAGTCCTCGCGACTGTTGATTATTCGGCTGATCCCCGTCATTTCGGCAGTTTAGCGTATCGCATTTGTCGCGTGTTATATCCAGAGACCAGACACACACACGAAAACGCGAGAGCGACTAATGAGTGTTGGCTCAAGTTTTTCTCTTCTCTTCTTTGTCCGAAGCTGCGTGCTCGGCGATTCCGTCGCCGCCGAGCGTGAAATCGTCCCCCCGCGATAAGTAAAACGCGAACGATTACCCGTTGTTCGCCTCCCCTATTTTCCGTACCAGTCACCAATTGCGAATCGGATTTGCGCGAGCGAACCAGAAAATAACTAGTATTGGATTACCGGCAGGACGGTGTGATCGGGAGAAGGGGGGAGCGCGTAGGAATTATGCGGGATTTATGCAGCTTTCGGACGCGCGTTTATCCGCCTCCATCCGGCTGAAATTCGCGACGGATTTTCGAAGCGCGGCGAAACGCTGCGCGGTGGCCATTCCCAAGAGGGTTACCAAGAGGAAACATATAGACCTCGATTCGCGTGTCTTTCGCGAAATTGGGCTTGCTTATATCTCCGTCGGTCGGGCGTCCCCGACGTATATGAGAGTACTCCGTCCGACCGGATATGCGAGGAAGCACATAAGGACTCCACTAGAGAGAAAGCCGCGAGGAGACCGACGGGGTCGCGAGACCCTCTTTCGGCCGTCTTTCACCTTATTCCATCACCTTCGCAGCACCGGATAGCCTGCGACATTAACGACATCCGCTGTCCCCCCGAGGGACAAGGGACAAGCTCTTTCTCTCCGACTCTCCTGCGAGAACGCGATAATTTGTCGTCGGTGGTAAAAAGGGCGTGTCGCTGCCGGTGGACCAACGCTCGTCGCCGGATACTCGCGCTCGATTACACACCGGGGAATAAAACGCGACTAATTGAATGCGGTCCTCTAGCGAAACTCTGCATTGTGCTCCGCATAATTGCATATAACTCGGCAGAGTATCGTAACGATCACCTACACGACGGAGTTTCCAATTAGTCGGCCGCGCGCGCGCACGCCGTCCGTCCGTCCTCGCGTTACCCCGCGCAGCCGATATTCGCCGGGATTCGCGTCGAATTATCGTCGTACGTTAATGAGCCGCGTAATGAGCCGCGAAGCGGTCCGAAAGAAGCGCCGCGCGTCGAGTCGCCTCCGCCTGGCCTCGCGCGGATTTCGCGGCAAATCGCGACGAGTGTACGACACGGACAAGGGCCGACCTCGTTCCCTGTTGCCGCCTTTCTTTTGTAATTTCTGTTTGCTTCCCGTGCCTTTCTCGCCTTCTCTTCTTTGTCTTCTGTTTTCTTTGTTCGCGTGGCAACACGTCGAGGGCCGAGGGCGGAGGGCGCCACGGAGAGCCGCAACGATGCAATTTGCGAGCTCGCAAGTGCCGCGCGGCTGGCTTATGCTTTAGCGTCGACGAGCACGAGCGCGTTTTTTCGCGGCGATTGCGCGCGAGAGATGTTTATAAGCACCGTCGAATACCGATGGGATTTGCGCGAAACACGGGATAAAACACGCGCGTGCCGCGTTCTTCTTGCGCGATTTGCCGCGGATTTTAATGAAAATGCGCGCGCGCGCGAAAGCGATGGAAATACGATACGCCTTGTACGCACGGGGGGGGGGAGGGGGGAGGGAGGAAAGAACGCTGACTACAATCACACAGTGGCGGAATTATAATCGAGAGAACTCTGTTCTTGTAGCGGGTGTACTATTGGTGTTAATCAGTATACATGCATATTACAACTACTACTTTCTCAACTACTACTTGGATCAACAAGAGGATTAATTGGAGCCAAGGGGAACACTTTGGCACCCATTTTCTCTTCCCAGGGCATGGCACTCCTGATCTCACGATCCGCGAAATTCCTCGTTAATATCCGACATTTTTGTCTTTCGTCAAAGAGGAAAACAATCGCTCATTGCTCGAGATTGAATCTCTCGAAAGAAAGGAAAAGGAAAACTGAAATCCCGGATTTTGCAGATGCAAACGTCGGGCGAATTTTGACCGACCCGTGTTTCGGCTTCGCTAGGGGGAGCAGCGGCGCAATGATGTCCGTACGCGACAAGCGTCGATCGAATTAAACAAATTTATTTAACGGCACCAACAAGAGAGAGGTAAATCGACTCGTTAATATGTCACGAGATGGCAGGCTTTTAAATGCGGTATGCGCGCGGATGAAGAGTACTCGTTTAAAAAAAAAAAAAGATGAAAAAAATACAGCTTGCTGAATGAAGCGGTGCATCGTCAGCGACGACAACGACGCGCATAAATTTCGCGCTTGCGAAAATGAAATTTCATAATCGGCGGCTGCGATCGCGCGTGATGGGCAAAACAAGCAGGGAAAACATGCCGCGATCGATCTGCTCTATCTTCGCGCGCGCAAACAGGCCCCTCTCTCTCTCTCTTTCTCTCTCTTTCTCTCTCCCCCCCTCTCTCCCCCTTCCCTCTCATGCATAACCATGAGCATATGTGACACACATACGACCCCGGTGTTCTCTTCGCCCTTCGTTACCGCGCGCCGAAAGGATCGTTAGCGTGCAAAGTACCGTTGGAAGGATATTCCATTCGTTCGAAAAGGTCAAGAGTCCCCACTGGGTCGCCTCTTTCCCGCCTTTGTCCCGGTACGAAAGTTATTATCGCCGGTGACGCGCGACGAGAGATAGTGCACGCGCTATCGGGGAGAAAGGCGAACGAAAAGCGAGTACGGAAAAAGCTGCACTCGCGGAATATGAGGGGAAAAAATGGCGATTTGCGGGCAAGACGAGGCCGAGAAACTTTGTCACGCTCTCTTGTTCGATAATAATCTGGGAAATTCTCGTTGCATCTCTCTCTCTCTCTCTCTCTCTCTCTCTCTCTCTCTCTCTCTCTCTCTCCTCGCCCAACTATCAAAATTATATTTTGGTGGCGTTCTCTGAGCCGCGCGGCGTGCTGAGTCTTGCGAAGTTGGAATAATGAAATTAAGCTCCTAATGATATGCTTCCGCCGTTATTTCCCCGAGCTCTCGCGTGCGCGAGATCGAAGCCTCTCAACGGAGGACCGTAATCCGCGGATTACCGCCTTCATATCGTCCCGCTGCCTGATAAAGGCAGATTACAGATTAGCGTTCGCTTGTGGAAGTCGGTCGTTTGTTGCGGGGAAAGATCGACCGCACGGTGCTCCCCGAGTCTCGTTTCGTTCGCACGAACCGACGAGCGCGCAGAGAGAAACGACGAAGAGAGAGAGAGAGAGAGAGAGGGAGCGCCGGCCGCGATCAGCGCGCGAAATCGCCTCGGTCTGCCTCGGTAAAAAGTGCAAAATCCGCGTCGATTTTACGGCTCCCTCGCCGGCTTTACAGCGAAAAAAAACATTCGTTGTCCCGCGAGATAATCCGGGATCTCACGGCGTCGCGCGAACGCGGCGTTTCCGCGGGATCCTTTACGTGGCCGCTCGTCGCTTCAATTCTTTATGAACGACAATTTGCGCGACACGTTACGACTATCAGCCGCTTAACACGCCATTCGACCTCGCGGTCGTTGCGATTTCGTTGCTCATTGGACTGTTAAGTGTACTTTGACGGTCATACTACTTGCCATTGTTCTTCCCTCGCCAGAGGGACACTCGTCTCTCTTGCGAGCTGCCTCGCTTTTCCTCTCTTGTTATATCGGTCTCTTATACTCGATCTTTGTTTGGATTCATCTTCTCTTTCTCCCCCGCTCGTTCCTTTTTATTGTTGTTCACCTGACTGAAGGATTAAGCCACGATATTAGTTCTCGGACCTTTACAGTTAGAAAAAGAGAGCGGGAGACTCTCCAAGCTTGAGTCTCCGTCAGAGGTCATTGAAAAATTCCGGGTTTTCTCAGGTCGGCGGGAGCGAGTCGGTTCCTCCGCCATCGGATTTTATCGCCAGGCTATCGACGATCGTTAAATTACACGGCTGCAAATCCCGTGCACTTTGACGACGCCTCCTCGCGCGAGCTCGCGCTAATTACGTTTCCCGGGAGTTTCACACGCGACGCTTTTTCAGATCGCGCTCGATGAATTCCCCGGCAATCGCCGGGCCGATTAAATGTCCGCCGTCTATTAATATTACGACAACCGAATATCCAGGCAACTTGATGTATCGCGCGCGATTAAGCGCACGCGGAATACGGACGGATCGTATTGCGGGAATATCGAAAATCGATAAGAGGGGGGCGCATTACCATTTTTCACGTGGAACATGATACGCCCCGCCTATATTATCATAAGAAACATATTTATCATCTCGTCTCGGGCTTATTACGGCGAAATATGTCTGCAGAGAAGAAAAAGAGGAAGGAAACACGGCGATGCACAGACTAAACGTTGTGTACGATGTGGCAGAAATTCCGCTTAGCATTGAGAAAGCCTCGACTCGCGATCCCGCGTATAGCTGTGCGTGTGATACACACACACACACACACGCATGCATACATCTCCGCCTGTCTGTATTCTATTTTTATCTATTCATACAGTTTTTTTTCCCTTCCGCCTTTTTCCGCGGAACGCTGTTCCTTTTCCCGCGACGCGCGGTTAGGCGATAAATTCTGTACGGGAAACGAGATGTGCGCTCGGAAAATGCGAGCGCGATAACCCCGCTTTGACCCCGAGTGGACTCTTGACCCCGTTTCGAAAACGCTTAATTTATAGTAATGTATTGTCGCGCTGTGTGATCGAATCGCGTCCTCGTTTCGTCGCGATGGCGATCCTTAATATTGAATCTGCGCGTTTATTAGCCCGACGGGAGTGACACGCGTGCGTTCGGACTTGCCTTCGAAGATCCAGCCAGTCGATCAGTCCTCGAAAGGATTCGCGGCATGAGCGCCATGAGAACGGAGTTCTAGATTTCCGGATTTTACGCCGCGGTTTGCCGAACACACATACACACACACAGAGATATGTATACTAATTAGTTCCTTGCAGAAACCAGTCGCGATAACGCTGTTGAATAGACGACGCATTATCGTAGATTGCACGCCGCGTTTGATAGATTTTATCGCCCGACCTTTCTCTCCTTTTCCCTTACTTGCGCATCCTTTGTGTAGGTCCTTGTTATCCGCGCCGAACGCCGAGTAAAATTTTCACTCCCGACCGTACCGTACTTCTCGCAGCGTGAAAAATTGAGACGATGCCTGCATAAAAAAAAAAAAAAACTGCACGAGAGGTCCGCGCTGAAACTTTCACGCGGTGCGCGCACGCAGTCGACCCTCTAAATTAAATGGTGAAACTTCAAGGATTTAAATTCCCCCCGTGAAGGGCGGACGTCGCGCTGCCAGCCGCTGCCAGCCGCGATTGTTCTTATTTCATAAATCCACGCTACTCCGTGAGATTACGCTGAGTCTTTAATTAAAAGGCGAGACGCCTGAGTTACTTTCAAGCGGATTACTATAGTTACATTTCTAACCCTCCCCCGCGCTACTATTATCTGTGCCAGTCAGATGTGTCGCGTGTCGTTCAACAGCGCGTTTAATAAATTAGGCTATCCGTTCGTTTCCGTTACTTTCCGAATTCCGTCCCGAAAGTAGACTGACGATCGCCCGAATTCGAGCAACTTTTCAGACCAGTACCAGGCGAATTTCCCGGCCTTGAAACGTCGAGTGAATAATTTCACCCAGAACCGGAGGAGTGAATCTGATCACTCCGCAATCGCAGGTGCAAATTCGCAATCCAGCCAGCTGGATTGAAACTCTCACTCGTACGAAGTGACTGCTAAATCGCGAAACTTGCGATCGCCGCCGCATCGCTCCTCTTCTTTATCGGTCGGCAATTCGACCCGCAGCGCGAGATCGTCAGTTCACTGAGCCGATCGACTTACAGATCGCTAATTAATACTCGTTCGTCCGACTCCATTGGCTGTGTCACGATATATCGCGGCCGGCCGCCATACACATCTCCATTTGCTTTCGCCGCCCGCGACCGCGAATTGCCGCGAATAATTGAAATTAATAGCGCTCCGCCCCGTCCATTCTTTCGCATCGCGAGCGCATCGGCCGGCGCCATTGTTCGGCGCGAAGGTATGATTAATGTTTCCCATCGTTGAATTAATTCCCGGGCGAAAGCATAAACGCCTTTTGTCTCCCCGCCCCGACGTAGATTAAGCTCCTGACCTCTCCTTTTTTTGCCTCGCAAAAATGCACACTGCACCTGCGCTCACCCAGTCGCCCCGCTGTCCCCGTCTCCCTCCCTCCCTCCCTCCCTCCTCCCCCTCGCCCCCGTCCTCGTCGCCGCCATCGCGATGTGCAATTATTTCGATACATTCGTGTCGCGCACATAAATACCGCACACGATGACACGATTGAAAAAGTTTAATGACGTCCCATCGTTTCACTCGCGGATGCACTTCGGCTTTGTCCTGTTTTGACGATTTTCTCTCCTCTCCCTCCCCCCTCTCTCTCTCTCTCTCTCTCTCTCTTTCTTTTTCTCCCTTTGTCTGTCTGTTTTCGCGACGCGACGACGTGTCGACCCGAAAGTCCGCTAGTTAACGCGGCGCGGTAACGAGATAAATATCGATTCACCGCGTGTTCGCGTGTGCTCATCTCGCTGCAATCACACACAATTAACGCCACCGACTGGGACCTCTCCCTCCTCCTGCGCGCGTGTATCCGCGACGCGCTAATTGCGCGATAAAAATAGCGCGAGGAGCCGGCTCAGAGCCGCAAGTGCACGCGCCGGCGCACAGTGGAGCCAGATGACATTTCTTGGTTGAAAATTCTCTAGAGACCTGAATTTCCAACCGATCATCGACACCGATGGATGAGGTTGATCCTGAATAAACTCCAAAGAGATCTGTCTTGCCGAAAGTTTGAAAACATTGTCGGTTCAGGGCTCATGGGTTTGGGATTTGTCTTAAAAGTTTATCATTTTCATCATTAATTTTATCATTAAAAGGTTATCGTTTAAAGTAGTTAGTGTCTTGGGTTCGACCTCAATGGGTTCGAGCCTGTGGACACTAAATGCGAGACCCCAGAACTTATAATCACCTTTTAGAAGACTCAGAATTTCAAAGCTCCTCATTTCAGCCCACATGAAGAAAGAATTAAGCCATGTGGACCCAATGAGTAAAAACATGGAGAACATTGAACAAACCTTCCAACCCTAACCTGATGGTCCATGAGCCTAAAGTTTATAAACCTCAGCTCGTAAGCCATCATACGGAGATAGAAAGTATCTTTCACAGTTCAATCAATCCGCTGAATACGCTATTAGATAGAAATAAGTGTCGAATAATGAGTATTTCACAAGTTTCTCGCGTTTAACGATAATTTTTCCTCTTTCGGGGCTAGTAATTTCGAGAAAAAAATTTTCTTTAAATTTTGGCAAGACAGATCTCTTCGGAATGTATTCAGGATCAATCTCATCCACCGGTGTCGATGATCGGTTGGAAATTCAGGTCTCTCGAGAATTTTCAACAAAAAAATGTCGTCTGACCCCCGACTGTGCGGCGGCGCCTAAACCGACGGTGACTTCGCAGCCGCGCAGCCACGCAGACTTCGCAGTCACGATTAATTACGATTATGCGTCGTAATTAATCGTGACTGTGCTTGCGACGGAAACAGTTTAATTACCGTAGCCGGATTTTCGTCACCGCGTGCGCACACGCATGCACAATTTGCGCGCCCGCGTTGCCACCGGGATCTCTCGACTCACATCGCTGTGTAGCTCGAAGTTTCGCGCGGAATCTCGCCAACTTCCGAGCTGCCACCGCGAGTAGTCCAGCCGGCGAGACGCACGCGGAGAAAAGATATGTCCTGCTTTCGAGCTAAACTTCACCTCAACTTCGCTTCAAGTATCGCACAAGTTTACCCGCAGATCTAGCCTAAGCATGAAATCTGCTCGAAATACACTGCGAGAGCTGCCCGGCGCAAGTTCAGCGCTTCAATGAAGAATATCGCTTATTCCGGACGCAAGGATATTGGATTAAGACGCAAGTGACTTCTCACCTGCTTCTTACGCGGAGCGCAAGTTTCATAATGTTCCTGAGGAGGAGATAAATCCTCGTCCGGAGGACGCACGATAATGAGCTTTTCTAAAAACAAGTCGCGAGAGTCCTAAGACCGCTTATCGGGAAGGTATTCTTTGTTGAAGATAAGCAGCGCGCTTGAAAGAGGGAAAGTGAGCAGAGTAGTCGCTTCTCTTAGCAGTAGAACGATCTTTCGCCTCGTCCCCGAGTCGTCGCTGCTGCGCGACTTTTCCGCGTGTTCGCAACCGGCCGCGGGCGCAGCTCGCATGAACGAGCGAACGTTGAGACTCGAACGAACGACGACGACGAATTATTTTTCACACCCCCCCCCCTCCCCGAAGAGACGCGGCCACCGGTCACGTCGACGCGACGATGAGCGAGCACGATGTGTAGCGTAGCCGATAGCCGGTAAAAGTGCTGACGGAAGGCGGCAGCAATAATGCCGGACAAAAATCCGGGCCAGTGCCGAGATGGACAACGCGACAAAGATTTCCTCGCCGGCGAGATCTCATCCATCGGCATGTCGCTGCGGCCCAGCGGGAGCGCATCCTCCGGTGAGTAGCTCCGCTCCGCGAGGACGGTCGCCGTCGCGACCGGGAGACTCACGAGGAACATCCGCGAAGTGTGTGTCTCCGATTTCGACGAAACTTGGCATATTTGTAGAGCAGCCGAAAATAAGAGACCTACATGTTTCTTTTTTTTTTTCTTATCGGCAATGGCTGCTCAGGTTCAAGGGAAGGAAGGAACTTTTTGAACAAAGATCGTGCGGTTTTTTACGCTGTACAATTGCTTCGTTTAAAAAGTTCTCTTCTATCTGCGATAATTATCGAGATAGCATAGAGGGGATGAAACTTCGAGGGGCAGCTTTATCCTTTAAACCTGAGCCATTGCCGATAAAAAGAAAATATGGCTCTTTTATTTCTGGCTACTCTACAAATATGCATACAAGTTTCGTCGAAATTGAAGACACACACACACTTCTCGCGGATGTTTCTCGTTAGACTCACAGAGGAAGACCATCGGCTCTCGACGCCCCTCGTAACTCGTCGTCACGAGATTTGCGCCCACGAGACGGCTCGCGCTCCATCATCGAGCGAGTCGCGGAGATCTGCGCGCGAAATAACGCAACTGGTTGGTTATTTTAATTGTTATTTATTGCAACGATACGAAATATCGCGCGATTTGTTACAAGAGCGGCGACTCGCGATTTCAAGCTTTATTCTCGTTATCCATCTGAGCGGCGGAGCCGGCAGGCAGGAGGAGTCTGTCGGTCCGATCCTCCGTCGAAGCGATCCTCGAGATGCTGGGTCGAAATATTCACAGCGTCCGTCACACGTCGATCATTCCGAAGAGTCGAAGAAAGGTCTGGCGGAGGATCGCCGGCGGACCGTCTTGCCTGCCGTCGTAGAGACGTGGGGATCGAGCCTGATTCGTCGGGTTGTTAATACACGGCTGCTATGTGGCCGACTTGGATTCCTTCAACTGCCGCAGCAGCTTCCTCACGACGTGGCCGTTGGTGACGCTACGGCCCGCTGCGACGCACTTGGTGAGCTCCTTCCTCGCGTGCACGCAGTCCTGCGGGATGGCCAGCGGGTAAGACTCGGCGGTGGTGAGGCCGCTGCGAAGCTGATTGAACAGATTGAAGATGACGCATTCCTTCAAGAGGACCTCGGAGTCGGCCACTTTGCCGTCGTCCGCGGCGCAGAGCCACAGCAAACTGTCCAGCCAGTCCTCGTCCCCGCGTTGCTCGCTTTTGTAATCGACGCCCAGGTCGTGCAGCCACAGCGTCAGCTGGAATACAGAGATATTCAGAGACTCGTCTCCGAGGACCGAGAGCCGACGTCTCCTCTCCGACGTCGGACGTATCGTTGATAGCGCGTTGGGAAGCGTCAGAACGGAACATCCGGTCAGATAGTTTGGCCGGAATGTGAACGCGGCGATATCTATGATTGGAATATCAATATCTACACTCACGCACGTCGCTGCGCCGCGCTGCGACGATATCGTCACTGTGGCGATGCTGGCGCAGAGTCAACTTGCGAAAATAATGACCGAGCCGTGAGGCCTGGATGCTTCGATATTCGCGTCGCGTTTGCGCTCTCCCGAAGCGATTTTTCACCACGTACCACGTGAATTTTTCCTCTCTTTCATTCTCTCCAAATCGCCGAGTGAGTAATTTCATTGTGATTTCATCGCGGCGACGCGCTTCCACATCGCGATTCGTATCGCGGCCAAGAACTCCATTCTAAGCTCGAATTAAACATTCACCCTCCCGCGATCGCCGAGAGCGGAGGGATATCTCCTCGTCGTCGCTTCGAGTGAACCTCCAGCGCGTTGCTGGGAAATTTCGCTGGAAGAAATCTCGCAAGACAGAGCGCTGACCCGTCATGCTGACGCTCGCGAGCACGCTCTCGAGATCTCGACGATACGTTTGCGACGGGAAGTGCCATGGAAATGCGGAGGCTCACCGTGCCGCGACAGCGGAAGCTGAGGGGATTGTCGGAGAAGCGGAACTTTTCGAGACCCGCCATCGGCATGAGCTGAACCGGTTCCAAGCACGTCAAACGGTTCTGCCTGACGTCGAGCCTTCTGAGGCCTCGCAGCCTCTCGAAGGCCGTCGGCTCGATCGACGTGATGAGATTGTGCGAGAGATCCAGCTGCTCCAGGGACGGCAGACTGGCGAACCACTGGTCCCTCAGCAACGTGATGTTATTGTACGGCAGGCTGAGCTTCTTCAAGCCCGTCAGCCCGTCGAACGCGTAATCGGAGATCGTCCTGATGCCGCAGTCCTGCATATTCAAGGAGACCAGGCTCCTGCCGTACCTCGTGAACGACCGCTCAGGGATATTCTCTATGCGCGATTGGAAGACCGTGATGTCGCCGATGTCCGACAACTGGCCGTAGTTTACGACGGTGTTCAGAGTCACGTCGACGCATCTCAGGTGCTCGAGGGATCCTGCGCACGCGGTGTTAAATGCGAGTCCGCTCCGTGAGGGGAAATTTCCGTACTTTTGTCGCACGGTATATCATCTACTGTGTTATACTGCGCAATTGGGATATACATTCATACCGAAAGCTGAATTTATGTTTTACGACGATGAACCGATAGTTCATTCGGATCGTGATCGTACAGCTAACTTTGCAATATGAAAGTTTATGCTGCACGTAGAATTGTTTTCCATCGCTACCCTTAAATGTCTCGGATGATATGTGGATATATTTTATTTTCGTAGCTCTCTATTTGGTGTATCCAAGAGAAACATTATTATTATTATTATTATTATTATGCTGTTATTATTTGGCTGATCAAAGATTGCAACATTTTTCTTTGGGGAATTTTGCAACTTATTCCGCGTGTCCGGGAAAATTTAGAGAATTTTCTGAGAATTACGAGAATAATTCTCTCGTAGTGGATGTCGGACGCGTTACCAAGCGAAGCTAGTCGAAGAAAAATGTTGCAACTTGTAATCGGCCAAGTATTAGAGATGTGCGAACTATTCGAGTTCGAATCTGAATCCCTATGATTCGAATCCGAATAATACGAAAATTTCGAATCGAAGATTCAATTACGAATCAAATATATTAGCGTGCATTATATTTGCATGCATCAAGTACAAAACGAGACATCTGGGCCTGTATGTTTGAACCCTTAACTTGTAATTAACTTAACTTATAATTAATAACTTAATTATAAATTACTTTAAATATTTAAATATATATTTTACTTTAAGATGATATTACAATATCAATATCCCCTTTCATATTAAAACCTTCCATCATTATGTGCATGTTTAATAGTCATGTTAAATTTTTTAATGATTCGATTCGATTCGAATTCGAATGAAATTTCATAGATTCGATTCGATTCGAATTCGAATTAAAAAAAT